>NC_054373.1:125596152-125643652 GCF_017654675.1 Xenopus laevis
TCAGGACCACTCTAAGATATATGCCATACCATGACACAGTGCTGGTGCCCCATTAGCATTTTGTATAAAGTGTGAACAGGTGAACAATGTGGGCAGTTTCAGTCTGGGTCTCGGGTCTGAACAGTACAGGGATTTAGGATGTGAACAATGAGTTGTCACAACTGCGAACAATGCAGGGGATCACAGGTGTGAACAATACAGGGGATTAGTCTGAATTTGAGGATTAAACAATGTAGGGGACAGTTTATCTCTGTAGTGAAACCATTTAGGGTAAAAACAAAAAAACGCTGAGGCAGTACGGGGATATAGTCGCGCAAAAGACGTGGCGATAAATCGACAGGCGACAAAATCTCCCCGAATCTCCTCGTCTGGCCTTACCCTTAAAGTTTACACATGGTAAGAAAACAAAGCAGGTAGGTGGGGGGCCACAAAAGGGGGGGTCGTGGCCGCCAGTTGGACAGCCCTGATATAGGCCATAGGGGATGGTCTATAGCATTTTCCAGCTACAGCAGTCTTATACAACATAGGATATGAACCCGTTTATCTCCTATCAACTTTCCTCCTAGAAAGTGGAACAGCAGCCATTTATCCAGGTGTGTTTCTGCCATAAGATGATAACCTCACTTCAGACAGCACTCCTGCTGGGGCAGCTAGCAACCACCTCAAGGACAAGCTACATGTGCAGGACAAAAATACAACCTTCCTTTCCTGTTTCAAACAGGAGGTTTAACATTTGTTTCAAAAGCATAGCTACCATATGTTCAAGACTTTCCTTCCAAATAGAAGGTGCCCAGAAAGACTAATAAGTTACTCAAGTTATGGTATTCTTAAAATGCAGGAGAGCCCACTTTAAGTATGTAAAGATGTGTTGCCTGGTCACTTCCGAAGCCCTGTAACAACTTACTGTGGTGTTTCCCTTTAAATTCAAGTGAAAATGCTCTACATTTGTATTCTTTATTCATAATTAGTTTGCAACTATGAACAAACAAAGCATGGCTTCATTAATTCCTGGACAGCATGGATAAGAATTTCTGAAACTGTAATTGAGGACTTCCAGGGTGATCCTTTGGAATACACTTAATTTGTGAACCTCCTCAAATTTCAAACAATATAATTTGTCAATACATATGCATGTATCCTACATTACTTTTTTCTTACTATATATATATATATATATATATATATATATATATATATATATATATATATATATATATATATATATATATATATATATATATATATATATATATATATATAATGTTCAAAGTGGACCAGCACACCGAAGTTTTCAATCAAAGAGTTTTATTTTAACATCACTCATGTGTCCAACGTTTCAGCCCACATTAGGGCCTTTATCAAGGAGTGCAGGTACTTTGTGAATGTATATATATATATATATATATATATATATATATATATATATATATATATATATATATATATATATATATATATATATATATATATATATATATATATATATATATATATATTTCACAGTGGGCTTCGGCACAGTACAAAGCTTTGGTAGGCTCGAACAGTTATGAGAAAAATGTGCTATGTGAGTAAACGTGTAAATCGCAACTGAACCTATCAGAGTATGAGATAGTGTGAGAATGTATAGGGACACCACAGGGTTCTTAATGCACATACACATCTGTATTTAGTAGAAAATATAAAGACAACACATTTGAAATCTGTATTACTTGTATGATTATTTTACTCCATTTCCTATTAATATATTCATATCCCTGTTTCAATATCTGTATGTTGTTGTGCTATGATGATGTTGTTGTGCTATGATGATGTTGTTAAAAATGAATATTTCAACAGGCTGCTGAGGACTGCAATCCTTACCATAGCAATGAGAAGAAAAAATATCAATAATATATATATATATATATATATATATATATATATATATATATATATATATATATATATATATATGCTGTTAATAATTCCCATGGTTTAGTGATGTATCTGAAAGTATTCTTTATATTATAGCAAGCAGAAAACAAATTTTAAAACCTTTGGTAGCTGATCAAAGCTGTCAAAGAGAAGAAGAAAGATGAGAAAATATTTGTGGAGATGTCAACTACTGTAATCTTAACCATGGGCTGTAATTGCCCTATCAAGTCCCTTTGTTTCTCCAGAACACTTTGCATAACAATCAGTCTTAGCCTCACAGCTAGAAGGGCAATACTTGTCAACCTTCCTCTGAGTTTTATAAACTGCATTTTTACACAAACAGCAGAATGAGGGGTTAAAAAAAAAACTGTTTATTTAGACCAAAGCAGTAAAGTCAAAGCAGGAAAGGTCTACATGTGACAGTGTCACAGATTTTTGTATTTCTTTTTTACTTATTTAATCATCACAAACATAATGCAACTATACAAGAATAGCCATAAATGAAATATGTTAACAGCAACTTATCACTATCACAGAGATCAATTTGAACAAAGTCAGATCCTACATCTTTTAACTTGTTCATGTGCTTTCAATCATTAGACATATTTGTCTTGTAGACTCTTACAAATAATGGTTTGCTCTGGATTTAGCCTGATAATTCGATAAAGTCAGGGTTTTCAGGCAAAAACCTGAAAAAATCAAGCGAAAAACTTCAGAAAGAAGCATCCGATTCGGATCTTCGCTTGATTTTATCAGGTTTTTTGCCGATCCAATTTATTTAAGTTATTTCATTAATAAATAAGACAATTCGAGGATGGGGGTTTGGTCAAGCTTTTTCATTTAAATTATGAGATAAATTCTGATTTTAGTAAATAACGCCCGAATTGTATTAGCAGTAAGAAATATTCAGTGTACAAATTCATTTGCATAGCAATGTAGAAATACAAAGTGGCAAGGAAGGCCATTATACACTAAGTTTTTAAATTGTAAGCCAACAAAATTAAGAGAGAAGCAACAGGGAAAATTATCGAAGAGGATGTCATGCTAAGTGGATTGTGAAATGTTATGAGCGACAGAAAAAAATATTTCCAATTAAACAGATTTGCATATCACACACTGTGCTTCAATATGGTGCTGTGGGGATCTGTGTAACAATAGCTTTAGATAATGTCCAGTCCATAACTAAACCCTGGCAATCATCAAATTACTTCTGCCTCCCTTCACATTTAGCAATGCATTCATAGATAAAGTTTACTACTTGGGTTTCTTTGATGTTGAAGAGTTACATTTAGCTATTGAGATTGTTGAATGCTGTCAGCATTTCATGCACCTTAAACAAAAATCAAGTATTTATTAATTACAGGGGGGAGGGTGACATCTTCTTTGTGGTGTTCTGTTTTGTTTTATGGTGACCTTCAATCCACCCAGCTCTGCAAAGACTTGATTCACAAGCAACGCAAGACTTTATTTAAGCATTCCCCTTCTCGGTCTCTTTGCTTTATTTGGTCTACAACTATTCTACATTACATCTTCAGGGACCTTTGCTAAATTTAGCAAATTTCACTATACAACGGCACTAAACAAAAATGTCACATACTTCGAAAAGCTTTATAAAGAGGTTATCATATATTAGACTTAATGCTTACAATATATAGAAAGATTCAGATTGATTTCAGCAGCTCTGCACAAGTAACTACCTACCGATTTTAACAAAAATAGGGCTTACCTACCTATATTCACTGTGCAAACCAATCGGCCCTGCGCAAAGTTTATAAATGAGCCCCACTAAGTAACAATTACAGAAGCTGCATAAAAGTAATTTGAATCAAGGAGGAAACTTTCCACTCATTTAATCCTTATTAAGACTGTAGCTGGTAAAGTAACCAACCAACATACCCTAACAAAGTTTCTACAGAATATTCTCCAATAGAGATCCAGGTTAGTGGGGATGTTCTGATTAACTAAGCTCTTTGGTTAAACATCCTAATTCATATTCAGGTTCCCATTCATCTGAACTAGCCTAAGCAGGACACTTTTCTGAGCAAGCTTGTAAATTGGTCAGTAAAGTTGATTTATATGTGAATGGAAAGTGTCTGCTAGCAGGATATAATGTATTGCAATAATATATCACAGGACAATACAATTGAAATTCAGTAACAGCGTTATTGGGGAAGTACAAATGTGGCAGATTTTGAGGTTGTGTTTTTGTGCCAAATATGTGAATGTGTTTTTTCATGGAAAGTGGCTAAGGCAATTTCTGACCATACCAGTACTGACACTTTTTACCTCAAAAATGTGAATATCTGGGCTACAAAGCAGAAGTGCTCTTCACATTTCACATTCACGACAACGGTAGGTGGCAGAGGGCTAATCTGAGTGTGGAACATTTGTAATGGGCAAATGGGGGCATTCATCACTTAATATATTTCACTCTGTGCACGTCTTGTATACCTAGCAGAATTTTATAGCACACATGGCTGCTAGATGAATATGATGTATGTTACAAGTGTAATTGACAGATTAACCAAGGGGTATCATCACTACACAGCGAGGGACCAAAAGTGGTGGCTTTTCACTTTTATGTGCCACAAAGCTCTAGCTTTACAGAATTTATTAGAGCATTTTCAGAAATTACTGGTGCCATTAGGAATTACCCATTCAAGTCATGGGGGTGGGATTTGGGCACTATGTGGACGACAAGTGTCCTGTGTGACATCAGCATGGTTTGTGTCTTAGCACATATAAAATGAAATCTTGACAGTTGTTGGAAATTCTAACAACAAAGATATTCTTGGGTGTTTTTTTTCACACTTTAGATGTGTTAAAGACTTGTTAAAGGGGTTGTTCAACTTTGAGTTAACTTTTAGTATTATGTAGAGAGTGATATTCTGAGGCAATTGCAATTGACTTTAATTTTTCATTATTTGTTGTTTTTAAAGAAGAAGGAAAGCTACAGAGAGTTTATTGCCAATAGATTAGCCACAATAGTGCAAGCTATAACACTGTATTTATTATGTAGAATGCTTTACCATAACCGAGTAAACAGCTCTAGACACTGTCTGTGTTAGTTTAGGATAGCAGCTGCCATATTATCTTGGTGTGACCTCACTTCCTGCCAGAGTCTTTCCCTGCTCACTCATAGCTCTGGGCTCAGATTACACCAGGGAGGGGAGGGGAGGAGGGAGGGGGAGAAGAGCAAACTGAGCATGCTCATGCCCTACCCTGGAGGTTTTAGCTGAAAACAGGAAGTCTAAAGGTGCCCATACACTGAGAGATCCGCTCGTTTGGCAATGTCGCCAAACGAGCAGATCTCCCTCCGATATGCCCACCTTGAGGTGGGCAATATCAGGCTGATCTGATCGTGGGCCCTAGGGCCCAACGATCGGATCCTAATGATGCCTAACGGGCGGTCGGATCGCGGGACCGGATCAACGAATAGCTGCGGCCGCGATCCGACGGGATTTCGACTTTCGGACAGATCTCGATCGGTGAAGCCCGTCGGGGGGCCCCATACACGGGCCAATAAGCTGCCGACACGGTCTGTCGGCAGCTTTTATCGGCCGTGTATTGCCACCTTAATACAGAAGCCCATGTGTACAAAATAGAAGGAAAGAAATGCAGTGTTTGTTTTGACAGAGGGCTTTGAGCAGCATTACTTTGAGGGTTTACTGGTGTATTTATATAGGCTTTTCTGAAAAAGCTTAGTTTTCCTTTCCTTCGCATTTAAGTTATTTAGCTTTTTATTCAGCAGCTCTCCAGTTTGCAATTTCAGTGATCTGGTTGCTAGGGTCCAAATGACCCTATCAACCATGCACTGAATTGAATTAGAGACTAAAATATGAATAGGAGAGGGCCAGAATAGCAAGACCAGGAATAAAAATTATCAATAACAATAAATATGCGGCCATACAGAGCATTTGTTTTTTAGATGGGGTCAGTGGAAAAAAAGCTGGAAAGAGTTAGAAAAATAAGGCAAATAATAAAAACTATAACAAAAATAAACAATGAAGGTCAATTGAAATGTTGCTTAGAATTGGTTACTCTAGAACAGGGGTAGGCAACCTGAGGCTCCGGAGCCTCATGCGGCTCTTTATCCTGCTTGCTGCGGCTCGGTCTTGTGGCTTTGGCTATACCTCTATACTGCCGTCGCACCTGCTGGCGGCTGCTTGAGTGTGTGACCGGGGTAAGTTAACGGTTATATTACTGCAGTCGCACACTCAGGAAGCTACCAGCAGTTGTGAGGGCTGTATAGACGTCCCAGGAGTGACAGGCAAGACTGAGCAGCAGCAAGATGATTCATCATGGTCCTTAACGCGGTCACAAACTCAAGACAATACAGGGAAGATCAGCATTGAACTTCAGAAACAGAATTTACATTAAACAGTTGAGAACACTAGCATTTAATAGGGCTATTCAGTGTTTTATTTATTTCAAAGTAGTCCTACACATGCACACTGCACTTCTGTTTGTTTTAAAACTTTTAAAAGTTTATAATCTGTGTTATGTTTTGCGGCTCCAGACTATTTTTCTTTAGTGGAAGAGGGGGCAAAATGGCTCTTCTGATAGTAAAGGTTGCTGACCCCTGCTCTAGAACATGCTTAAAGTTAACCACCCCCTTAAGAGACATGCTAAATACTCTATTACAAAAAGGCCTGACATCTTTTCAACATTTCTCAATCGTGAAACTCAGCAAGAAAATATTCTGCAAGAATGTGAGAATTTTGACAAATTTTCCCAAAATTCATGAGACCCAGAGAGAATTAAAGCTTGAATGGAGAAGATCAGGTTTAGAAAGAAATGTTGTTTCACCAGGTGGTTGCTTCAGCCATCTGTGTAATCTTCCCACACAATCTATGATGTAGAATGGTGCCCCTATTTGAAAACTTGAAAAAAACAAAACCGATCAGCGCAATACCCAGGCGCACTCTTCTGTCCATTTCAACATTCTTAATGTCTCATGGCCACACAGACACATGCACAACTGAAGCTGGTCAGGAATCCGCTACAACTGCACATGCACCTGCATGGTCTGCGTGGACAGAAGATGGCGCCTGGGAACTCCACTGCACTGCTCTGCATTTTTAGCTCAGGTTTTCAAATAGGGGCACTTTTTTTATGCAATAGATTTAGGGAAGGGAGAGATGAGGGGGGCGTTGTAGTTAGGGGGGTTTAGTTTACCTTTTAAAGGGATCCTGTCACCGGAAAACATGTTTTTTTCAAAATGCATCAGTTAATAGTGATACTCCATCAGAATTCTGCACTGAAATCCATTTCTCAAAAGAGCAAACAAGTTTTTTTTATAGTCAATTTTGAAATCTGACATGGGGCTAGACATTATTTCAATTTCCCAGCTGCCCCTGGTCATGTGACTTGTGCCTGCACTTTAGGAGAGAAATGCTTTCTGGCAGGCTGCTGTGTTTCCTTCTCAATGTAACTGAATGTGTCTCAGTGGGACATGGGTTTTTACTATTGAGTGCTGTTCTTAGATCTACCAGGCAGCTGTTATCTTGTGTTAGGGAGCTGTTATCTGGTTACCTTCCCATTGTTCTTTTGTTTGGCTGCTGGGAGGGAAAAGGGAGGGGGAGATATCACTCCAACTTGCAGTACATCAGTAAAGAGTGATTGAAGTTTATCAGAGCACAAGTCACATGACTCGGGCAGCTGGGAAATTGACAATGTCTAGCCCCATGTCAGATTTCAAAATTGAATTGAAAAAAAATCTGTTTGCTCTTTTGAGAAATGGATTTCAGTGCAGAATTCTGATGGAGCAGCACTATTAACGGATTCATTTTCAAAAAAAATTTTTCCCATGACAGTATCCCTTTAAGGTGACATCCCTAGAAGTCATTTCAATAAGCAAATAATAAACTCACGATTAAAGAGGGACAGACAGAATAGGATAATCCAACCTGTTATTCACCAACATTTTTTCCATCTTTGTCTTTATTAAAATGTAAAACATGTGATTCAATATGAGGCATACTTAAAAAATCTGCACAACAGACAAAATACTGAATATAATTTACATAATTATGCTCTACTCTAGATACTTCCATGTGCAGAGTTTTTTGGCAAAGGTAAAAAATGAAAGAAAAAAGGTGCGAAATACTGCTCTAAATTAAGAATTTTCCATTCACAAATAGCATAATTTTCTTTAAATCATTATAACTATAATGAAGAAGTCAGCCCAAGTGGGATTACATGCTAACCAAGCACACCACGTGTTAATTGAAGACAAAGCCCAGCTTCCGTCTCATTATGTCTCTAATGTATTTGGTTTGCCTTCTGACTTCAAGAATACTGCACTGATTCGGGTTGGGGCTTATGATCCGGGATCCAAAAACGTGTTCACCCACACAGATAGAAAACTACAAAGCACATAACATTTTCATATTTTAGTTCTACAAAGCACATTCAAGTTTCATATTTTAGTTCTACAATATAACAGTTCTAAAGCAGGTGATAACAATTTCAGTGAGTCAAAATTTTAAAGTCTTTAGGCATATGACCTGTGCATTGATCAATGCAGAAATTTCCATTTTTACAAGTTTTCCTGGTCCAGGAGGTAAAGGTGAGCCATTGATTAACTAAATCAAAATGACACAAGGGTATGTTGGAATATAATGATACGAAAAGGACCTTGTACATTATTAGTCAAGGGTTAGACTAATACCAAGAGACAGGCAGCTATGCTTCTTATCCAGAGGGATAAAAGAATACCACTTGTCACCTGCTCAATCTCCCCACCCCTGATCTAATCCACCCACCCCATTCCTGGAGTTCCCCACCACACAAGGTGGCAACCCTACAGGAAAAACATTGGCATTACTATACTGTGTAGAGGCCCCGGCCCTGTCAATTATTTAAAAAGATGCACAATAGTGATGTGTGGGTCAAGTTTACCTTAACCTGTACCCGACCCTAACCTGAACCAGGCCTGGCCTTCTCTGTCCCCTCTATTTATGGATGTGCGCCCGACCAGGGCAGGTACAAGTCTATAAATTCAGGGAACGGAATCCGGAAGCCAGCAGTGTGAGGTAGGGAGAGCAGAAGGGAGCCACCCTAAGGCTTTTTGCAGAAGGCGGCCCAAACTGCAGTTCTGTGTGTTACAGGCTGGTCCAGACATCACTAATGCACAAGCCTGTGATTAAAGATCAGCTACTTTAGTCTCTCTTGGGTGAAAACAAAATTGGCATGCTTTACAATTACGTTTACATTAAACAGGGGTGTATTTTAACTCAAAGCTACCATTAATAGAAGATTTAGCACATTTGTTTGGTCAAAAACAACTTTTACAATATATACCAACAAATCAAATTATTATTAACAAGTGGAGGCCTGTTTATCAAATGTAAACAGGCCTCCAAATAGCCTATCAAATGGATTTTAGTGATTTTATAGTGCAGCTCTCAATGAATACTATAGGACCACAACAACTTTTACTGGGTGAAGTTTTGTATTAGTGGTTCTCGTGGTTTTTACACTTAATAAATCTCACATTTAAAAAAAATAAATAAATAGGAAAACCACAAATTCTTAGAGATTTGTGGGCCAAAAACAAATTTGACTGTTAGTATGTGGGCCCCATAGTTTTTATCACTGTTTTGGAGCAATCACACCTTATTACATTCAACACTTCTAAGCAAACTTGAATTCAGCCTCAGAATTTAGCCTTACAACTAAATGAAAGCGGACTTCATTTAAAGTAACTATTTATAAATGTGATATATGGAAATGCATTGTAAACAGAATTTTCAATAAGGTGTTTTTGTGATTACATAGTCATGATTATACATTTTACCAAAAATAGCATTTCCAAAACTAGCAAAATTCTTCAATAGTATTAAAAAACAAAAATACTTTATACTATAAAATAAATAAGATTTTCAATCTTTACAAAAAATATGATCTGGTATTATGACAAACTGCTAGAAAATTGTTTTGATTTTATTATTAGAACAATATACAGTAATGAGGCCAGGTTAAGCTCCAAATGGGCCATAACAACAGTGCTTTTTAGCCAGGAGCATAATCAGACACCTTTCACTGATGAATGCATCTACAACACCCTGCTATGCTAGTGCGTTTGCTAAAGATTCATTACCAATCACAAAAGAACTCAACTTACCAGACGGCGGGCAAATTCTTTGTTTTCAGAAAGGAAACCATATCCTGGGTGAACCTAAAAAATAAAAACAGAGGGTGTTATCACAATAAGCGCTTACTCAATTCTTCATTTATGTTATTTAACCCTAAAGTACTAGACAGGAGTTTACATCGTGAATTAGCTTAAGTACAGACAAACCAGGATAAAAAGCAATATAACAATCACACACAATAAATCATTAAATGAATAATTTATAAACAGGATAATTTTTAATACTTGAATTAAATATCATAATATCGTCAAAGAATTGAATAAGAGATTCAATGTATAAGAAAAGGATGAATTCAGCAGCAGAAAAAAAGAGTTAAACATAATTGGGATTTTTTCTCCTTTAGTATATCTGGGAATGAACTGAAGCTGCTCCCTGGTGTGAATTTTGAATCCAACACCACCTGCAGGAACTGCCACTAGCCCTGCCAGATGCTTTAAAGCCTTTGATTTCCAGTAAAGATTTCGGCCACATTTAACTCATGTGACACAAACCAAATGTACAAAAAAATTCAACCCTTTTCTATTACTCCTCCTTTTTTTGGTTGAAAACAAATTCTTTCTTTCCTGTCTTCTATATCTGAAACAGCAGCAGAAAGATTCATTCAGACTCACAGCTTGTGCCCCGGTGTGCTTAATGGCATCCATGATGGCATCCATGTTGAGGTAGCTTTTGCTTGTGGGAGCTGGGCCAACACAGACTGCTTCATCGGCCATTTTCACATGAACCTGAAGAGGCACAAATGCTGTATTAACAGATGCTCAAAGCAAAAGTAATTACCATCATCTTATGACATGGTTAGGAAGTTGGCAAATGTAATTGTTTTACAGATAAGGAGCATGTTTTTACCCATTATTAACGTGGACTGAAATCACAAGCATAAACAACTTCGAGCCAAGGATCTGGAGCAAAAATACAGCAAATCTGTTACTGCTTAAAACAGTAAAGCGTTTTGACATCATAAAATGGTAAACCAAATATTGTTTATGCACATTTCTGGCTTAGAAATAAAGTCTGAAAGGCACACATGAAATAATGAAATTTAACGCTATATCTTCCATTATAGATAAAATATTCAAACAGACCGATTACTAAACAGAATTTATATTTATCCAACACAACGGTTATAAGACTATCCTTAAATGACCTATAATATAAAATATAATATATCCAGAAACCAATAATCCAGAATACTTTTAATTAGGGGAAGCCCATCTCCCATAGACTACATTTTAATCAAATATTTCACATTTTTTAAAAAAAAAATTTTTCTTTCTCTGTAATAATAAAGCAGTACCTTATACTTGGTCCCAGTGGAGTAACTAGATATTATTGGGTCCCACAGCAATCATGGAGTCCTAAAAATGGCTGTAACATTGGCAGGTTTGCCTGCGCTTAGTGGCTGAAGAATACGGCATAACTGGTAACATAGATGCAAGAACTGCAATCCCAGTACAGTACAATTAAAATTTCTTATCCCCTCTTTGCCTTTCTTGTCAACCTTTATAAGACCATTCAAACTCTAGCAAGTCTACTCAATGATCTCTGTGGTTTCTGCTGACAGAAGACTGTCCTTCTCCTAAACACCCTGTTATTAAGGTGCAGTTTTTCTTCTCTCACTATGGCATTATGCAAGTCTCTGACCCCCTGACAACTTCTTTTTTTTTGTTACTATTATTAATTATGTTTCCATTTAAAGGAAAAACAATTTAAGTTATGTAGATACTTTGCAAATGTTATTTACATCTAATATTCACTATACACACAAAGCACCAGTTCTGCAACAAACTATAACTGCATTTGTCTTTTTAATAATCAGAACAAGCCTACTTATAAAAGATGACAAAAAGAATACACAGAATTAACAGTACAAAAAACAATATTTTATTTTCAGTCATTTGGATTACATGAATAATTATAACATTCTTATTACTATGCTCTTTTTTTCATTCCTGCTGTTTTTTTAAGTGTTTCAAAAATCCTAATGAAACCACTAATGACTAATGAAGAGGCAGCATGATATACTAACAATTGCTGAACTCACTTGTTTAGTTCTCATACAGACATGTGCCAACATGTTCTAATCGTCCTAATGCATTTCATCCCTATAGCTAACACAAGCTCCTTGATTAGGCCCCAACTCCCAGATGGAGTCATCCCTAGCACCAAATAATCTCCATGAGTCTCCTGTACCAGAACCAGAAGCCTTCAATTACATGGACCGCCAGAGACACCTTAATCCTAACTTTTCTCTTACAAAAATAATAATAGTAAAATAAAATAACTGATATTTTTGGTTTTACTATTTTGGATAAATAGAAAAACACTGTATGTATTATTTACAAATTAAAACTATGGTTAAAAATGCTCGAAGTTGCTGGAACCAAACACATGAACAGCAATGCTAATTGTGAGATATGCTAACAGAGTTCCAAATTAAATCTCCCACTGCATAACCAGTCCTGGCCTGTCTTTCAGTGCCTGAATATTAAATGATCTAAGGAATTCTGAATGCATACATCTAATAAAGGATTTTTGTAAGCAAGCAGTCACACAAGCAAAGTAAATTAAGATACCCATTAACTAGAACAGCGGGAGCAAAATACTAGTACTCAACAATAGTTAAAGTAGCATAAAACAGGTATAATAAGTGATGGGAGAGTAAAAAAGTAAAAAGAGAAAAGAGGCAAAAGGTGTTTGATTGAAAGGAAGAAGATAACACAAGACTATAAAGAAGGAGGAAAAAAAAAAAAGAGTGGGTGGAAGAAAAGGGGAGAGTAAAATAGAAAGGAGGAAAGAGAAAAAGAGGGATGGGGGAGGCTATATATGGGGGATTTGTAGAAGGGAGAGAAAGTAGAGGTAAGACTGAAAAACAACAAGTACAAAAATTTTAGGTAATCAAACGGATAAAAGAAACGTATAGAAAAGGGACGGTAAAAGCAGAAACACAAAGATTTGTTGAAAAAGTTGAAATTGGAGCAGAAAACAGGAAACATGAGAAGGGCTGATTTTTAACTGTACTTTACCGGAGAGGCATTATTTGCTTAGCTTAGATGCAGATGTTGTTTTGTATCATACTGAAGTTAGCTTGATATATTGGTCTTTAGATGCCGAGATCACACTTGCCTGGTGTTGCGTTGGATGAAAATTACTGGTTTCTGAAAATCCCTCCAGTGTGCATTACACTGCTCTCATAGAAGCTCTTAATTAACTGCATCTGGTGCTGGTATAGGTTTTAGTACTCAGTGGAACAAACCGCTATATAAAGCTTCCCTAACACTTACACACAGCAGTAAAATATATCTTAATGTGAAAAAGTATTCTTCAAGCAGTAGCGTCAATAGCATGTAAACAACCATAATAATTAACTTTGCAGGATCATTTATTAAAATACCAGCACAATTCATACTGTTGCTTATTATATATCTTCTAATAAATTTGAAACAACTGAAAATGTGTATGAATAAGGTATCAAAATAAATGCTGATTACCTATAAGAACTTCTTAAATTGTTTAAACTAATTTATTTCAATTGTATACAATATGTTCTTTTTACTTCAATAAATTTTTATTGTTCATCACAACAATAGTGTACAGTCAATTACTGCTATCAGAAAACACAAAGCAGCATGCCAAAATGTACATACAATAAGTAATGAGACATACATCATCTGTAAACGAACATTTGTTGTGCGAACCAAGGTTTGTACTTCCGTAAATGAACATACGGGGTACAAAAGCATCATTTTATAAAAAGAAAACAAAAAATAAACAAAAACAAAAAAATAATGTAGGGACCCCTACTGGGTAATCTGCCCTGCAGCTTTAAGGCTCCCACCTTTTTTTCTTAGAGTGATCTGCCAGGAGAGAATGACACTCCCCTGCTACACTGCTATATAGTGTGTGTAGGGAGTGGCCACTTCCTCTTTGGCCTGTGGATGGTGATCCAGCTGGGTGTGCTCAGGGGAGCCTGGGCACAGCTAGGCCCAGAAAGGCCCATGTGCTTTGGAAGAAGAAGTCGGGGACCAGGTAACCCCGTGAATGAGGAATAGTTGCACTAGGGCAGACTTGTCATAGTCTCTCTAGGAGAGAAAGGCAGAGAGGTGAGAGAGAAAGAGCAGCTGAAGCTCCAACAAGGATTTACAGTAAGGGAGTAGCTTCCCAGAGGCTTTATGTGTTGCCTCCAGTCAGGGACCTCAGTGAAGAGGGACTGTAGGGTAGAAGCTGCTTTCCTGACAACTTCCAGGAGGGAATGTGTGAATACTGCAAATGCCTAATGGAGACCTTTCCTCTGTGAGAAATGCCTAATGGCTGCAGCTCTGTGTGAGAAATGTGCTATTGCCTCAGCTCCTGCGTGAGTACTAAACCTGTGGTCACTTGCCTTGTGCATAGTTAAATAAACCGTTTTCTGTTTTATTGCAAGAACCTCCTGGCGCCCATCTTTTGTTGTATGCACAGTAGCCTGGGGGGATGTAGTTGCACTACACCATAGAGGGAACACTTCCACATGGCGAAGGCCCTGACCCTGTTGTGTGAAGTCGCGTGTAACCCATGCTTCTACTGCTAGCTGGACAGTTTAACTATTTGTGTGCTATGCAGCCCAAATAGGTGTTACATTTGGCTGCCCAACGTGGGGCTCGATTCCCTAAAACCAGGCTGTGCATTGTTTTGTTCGAATCGTACGAATGGATGTACGAATTTGTCGGAGTGTACGAATGGATCGTACGAATTTTTCGAAGTGGATAAACGGAACGTACGAATTCTTCGAATCGTATGATTTTCCTTTAAAGTATTTGGCCGTGGGTTCGGGCTTGGAGGTTCGCCCCGAATTTCACGAAGGCCTGCGGATGTCAGTTGGATGGGAGGAAGATGGATGTCCCGGATGGAGCCATTTCCTGCTCATGTGTGATCCCGGATCATGGATATGGAAGAGGAGAACCTGGAGGATGGATTCTTCTGTTTGCTACAGCTCTTCTATGGACTCCTGCAGAGTGAGATGCCTAGAGTGCTGCTTGCTTGTTTTTTTGTGGCTGGAAGGACTGCTGGACTAAGTGGGTTCTAATTCAGGACTATTGATCCCCACCACCATTTCTTCTGCCTTCACCTACTCGCTGAGTAGTGTTTCTGCACCCAAGGACTGGCCTGTGTGGACCCTTGGGAGGGGGAGAAGTATTTTTGCTGATGTGTAATAAAGTTGACCAACTGCAATGTTTATTATGCAATTGAAAATGTTTGATACAGTATTGTGCATGCTGTGTTTCCTTTACAGTGACCATTGTTACCAGGTATGCCTTAGGAGAGGATACCAGAAGTGGATGTGATGGTACTGTAAGTTGATATATGTTGGGGATGTTTAAACCATTGTCGGGACGAAATGGGTTTTTCCCCCGGGTGTATGTAGGGACCCCTACTGGGTAATCTGCCCTGCAGCTTTAAGGCCCCCACCTTTTTTTCTTAGAGTGATCTGCCAGGAGAGAATGACACTCCCCTGCTACACTGCTATATAGTGTGTGTAGGGAGTGGCCACTTCCTCTTTGGCCTGTGGATGGTGATCCAGCTGGGTGTGCTCAGGGGAGCCTGGGCACAGCTAGGCCCAGAAAGGCCCATGTGCTTTGGAAGAAGAAGTCGGGGACCAGGTAACCCCGTGAATGAGGAATAGTTGCACTAGGGCAGACTTGTCATAGTCTCTCTAGGAGAGAAAGGCAGAGAGGTGAGAGAGAAAGAGCAGCTGAAGCTCCAACAAGGATTTACAGTAAGGGAGTAGCTTCCCAGAGGCTTTATGTGTTGCCTCCAGTCAGGGACCTCAGTGAAGAGGGACTGTAGGGTAGAAGCTGCTTTCCTGACAACTTCCAGGAGGGAATGTGTGAATACTGCAAATGCCTAATGGAGACCTTTCCTCTGTGAGAAATGCCTAATGGCTGCAGCTCTGTGTGAGAAATGTGCTATTGCCTCAGCTCCTGCGTGAGTACTAAACCTGTGGTCACTTGCCTTGTGCATAGTTAAATAAACCGTTTTCTGTTTTATTGCAAGAACCTCCTGGCGCCCATCTTTTGTTGTATGCACAGTAGCCTGGGGGGATGTAGTTGCACTACACCATAGAGGGAACACTTCCACATGGCGAAGGCCCTGACCCTGTTGTGTGAAGTCGCGTGTAACCCATGCTTCTACTGCTAGCTGGACAGTTTAACTATTTGTGTGCTATGCAGCCCAAATAGGTGTTACAATAATAAAACAAAAAAATATACCTCTCCTGCACCGAGACCAAATATACCCTAAGAAGGCTACAGGGAAAAAAAGGATAACGGGAGCATCAGTCCCAAATCTATACTCAATCCACGGGTTCCAGGTTAACAGAAACTTCTGATGGGTATCTAATAGAACACTAGTCATTTTTTCTTGGGACATAATCCAATCAACTCTGGACTTAACCGGGGTTATAGGAATTTGCCTCTGTTTCCAGGCTCCCGCTAAGGTCCTCTTAGCAGCTAACATTATGAACGAGAACAGGCGAAACTGAGCATTGGTGAGCTCTTGGGGTTTAACGTTAAGTAGGGCTATTGCCGGGTCTCTAGGCAAGGAAACCTCAAAAACAGAATAAATCATGTTAAAGACCCTAATCCAAAACCTTCGGGCACCCGAACAGGTCCACCATATATGAAACATCGTGCCCATTTCCCCACAGCCTCTGAAACACCGGGGATCTGCAGTGGGGGAAAATTTCGCTATACGCGCTGGGACTAGGTACCACCTAAAAAGTACCTTATAATTGGCTTCCTGCAAGGAGATGTTATTAGAAGACCTCTTAGTTGTGGACCAGACTCGCTCCCACTGTTCTAGAGATAATTCTTTAGATAGGTCCCTATGCCAAGCCTGTATATAGGGTAGCTCCAGAGGCTGGTGGGATTCAAAAAACCTACTATAGAGGCATGACACCGATTTGCACAATCTAGGGGAGTGAAGACACCACCTTTCAAAAAAGGTCATGGGAACATTCATGTTTTCCCCATGGCTCCATTGAAACCGTATAAAGTGGAGGATTTGTTGCAACCGAAAACTTTCACTAGTTGGAACAGAAAACTTATCACGAACCTGCTGAAGGGAAAGTGGGCCCAAGGAAGAGCATAATTGACCCATAGCCCAAATTCCATGGTCCAACCACCACCGGAAACGTGAGGCCTGTAGGCCTGGGGTAAATTGAGGGTTACCAAATATAGGAGCTGCAGGGCAAAAGGGGGAGCTCAAATGTAATTTCTTGTTGGAAATATCCCAGATTTTCAAAGTTTGCTGGAGACAGCTCATCAACGAACTGAGATTGACAATAAAGAAAAATAATTATTGAATTGATTGATTATATATATATATATATATATATATATATATATATATATATATATATATATATATATATATATATATATATATATATATATATATAAAGTATGCAGGCAGACTATTCTACATTTAAGGGCAGATTTATTAAGTTCGAGTTGTTTTTTTCAAGTTTTTGAGTTATATTTTTTTGGTCAAAACTCACATTTTAAAAAAACCTTGAAAATTCGAGATTTGTTATACCCCGACCCTGTGTAATACCTTGAATCTGAAAATACACCTTCTATGGTTATGGAGAAGTCACTGTCAGAGGTCCCTTGAACCAGTTAATAGCCTGCCTGTGTTCGAGTTTTTTCTGAGGGTATTGCATGAAAACATGAATGATTTGAGCGATTACAATTTTTTTTCACGAAAACTCGACCAATACAAGTTTTTGGGTCGCGGGACTAGAACTCGCAGAACCAGGTCTTTCACATTCAGGTTTTTTTAATAACATATGATTCCACAAGTTCATTTGAGGTAAGAAATACTCTAACATTTGACCTTTGATAAATAACCCCCTTGGTGTTTGGCATAGTCAAATGAAACAAAGTCTATCAATAACAGCACACTTGGTTTCCACACCTTTCATTTTTTTTCATAACTAGACCAGGTCTCGATATAGGATGCTCTGTATTGGAACAGTAATGGTTATTAAAGTGATACCGACACTAAAAAACTACTCTTCAAAATATTAATGCACATTAAAAGTTACCTATAGGTCATGTTGATCATTTTTCACTGTTTTTTTTAAGTAATTGTTACCTGAAGCTCTAAAACCTGACTGTTTTGTCAACCTGACTGCCCCTTCTCACTTGTCATGGCAGCTCCCTCATAGAGAAACATGGGGGATCAGATAAGTAATGTAAAAGCAAACTTTTATGGCAAAATTATAAATAGCATGCAAAGACAAGGTTATGATAGATACAAAAAATTTAAATTTCTGGTGTCAGTATCTCTTTAAGATGCTTTATACTGGAAACACAATCGCTGCTAAATGTGATTTTACAAATATACTGTATACTGTACTCCAGCACTCTCCTTATAAAAGTTTATCGTTAGAACAACTTCCTAAAATTTACTTTTAAATGGAGAGCTGTGCACTTTTTTTTTAATAACTTATGACCGTATAAAGACATTAAAGGCCAAGTAACATCAGGCAATCAACAATATCTGCCACATACAAGAACAAACATAGGTGGTCTTTTCTCTATAATGGCTTCTATATAAGTTTTTATTGCTGATTAACTTTGCAATAACTATGCAATTCGAGGAATTGTGATGATAAAACGAATTGTCTAAACAAGGGGATAATAAGTTCATAATTATACTTACTATAATAAATTTATCACATATGATTTTAAAGACATTAAGCAATAAAATGTGATTCTGCAAAGCATATATTACAGAGAGTGATAAATATTAAGGTACTTTATTTCAAAAAATGTACCTCAACCCTTGATGAGAAGTTGTTTAATTGATTGTGTATTCAAATGAGTGCATAAAAAGAGAGTTTTAGAAAGGTTTGTAGTTACCACTGCAATTTCAAATAATATGTGTGCATTTTAATAACATATATTTGAACCTAGGCATCTTGGGTGCCATTTGTATCACATTAGAATTGTATACAGGGCCATAAACAAAAAAAATAAGCCATCTATTTATTTCTGCAGCATAATACAAAAAAAATAGTCAACTAGACGCTTACTTCTTTCAAGAGAATGTCTAAATAACTATCTTCTAGTTAGACCAGCAGTAAACTATATGCTAACATAGGCAGCATTTTGTTGGGGTCTTCACACTTCAGTTGACACTAATGTACTCCATCTTAATTTATCTGATCATTAGCTTCCAGTTTGTTCAGCTGTAAAACTACAAACACTAATTGCTTCAACATCAAAAAGTCATAGCTGTCTACTCCATCTCCCTAGACAGCAGGGAGAAATTATCAGGGGTAAGCATGAGAATATCTTGATAAATGATGATTCACATCAATTCTCTGTCAGTCAACCACAAGAGCTAATGCAAGACACCACTCAGTCTCATTACTAGATCCTCAGGCAAAGAGTACAATACACACCAGGAACCAGATATAGAGAACAGCAGGCTTTCAAAGTTTAACATGGCAGTCAGCAAAGATTTTCACCAGTCTTCAAATGAAATACAGATTCATTTCTTTTACATATTAGAAATTGCCAAAATGCAAGCTGAATTATGTGTGAGTGTACAGAAAAGCAGGATGATAACCATTTTAAATCATAATTTTGGGGACAAATATAACAAAAAAAATATAGTTGCTAATATATACCACACGTGTATCAAACGTGTGGCTAACATGAGGAGCATAAGGAGCCCTCTACCCCTTATAAAGTCCATGTTTAGTTATACCTCTGTACAGAGGAAAGAGTTATGTTAGAGGCAAAATGAGTCACTACAGAATGTTCTCACCATCTCCTTCCATAATCTATTTTTCTGTTTTCATTTCATTTATTACTACTAAACCCAACATCCTCATGTTAAAACATAAATGGATTCAAACTGTCAAGCACAGCAGTTTTGGATTATTAGCGCTCAATGATTATTAAATTATATTATGAAACAACATACTCTTTGCTGCAAAGTTTGTGTGTTTAAGCACATTTCAGTACCTCATACAGGAATTTACAGTTCATGTTTTAGAACTCAAACCAAGGGCACTTATGCCACAAGACATGGTGAAAAATGTGCTGTAGGTGGCATTTACCTAAAATGTATCTGGAAGATCAAAACATGAGTGAAGAGAATGAGCTGTTTAAAGAAGAAGGAAAGGCTAAAATTAAGTAAGCTTTATCATAAAGGTCTATATAAATACACTAGTAAACACTCAAAGTAGTGCTGCTACACGTCCTCTGTCAAAAGAAACACCACATTTCTTTTCTTCTATTGTGTATACATGGACTTCCTGTTTTCAGCTTAAACCTCCAGGGCTATGACTTGAGCATGCTCAGTTTGCTCCTCTCTCCCACCCTTTTCCACCTTCCTCCTACCCTCCCTGCTGTAATCTGAGCCCAGAGCTATGAGTGAGCAGGGAGAAACAACTGCTATCCTAAACAAACAGAGAGAGCTTCTAAAGAGGTTTACTCCGGTATGGTAAAGCATTCTTGAGAAAAATATAGTTTTATAGCTTGCACTATTGAGGCTAATCTATTGGCAATAAACTGCTTCGGTAGCTTTCCTTCTGCTTTAAGTGTAGGAGTATGCTCTTCCCAAATAGCAACCCCCTCCTCATGCAATAGCTCAAGAAGGAGGGCAGTTAATGAGGAGTGGGTCAATGGTGGCATGGCTTCTTGGTCTCAGGCAGCAAAAGGACTCAATATGCCTCTGCTACAGAAGGTTTTATGTAAATACAATACGTCAATGTCCTGGTGCATGACTGTAAAACATTATATATTTCTAAAAAAAAAATAAACAAACTATAAATAACCCAGGAAATATTCAGATTTAGATTTGGTTAATATCTAAAATGCATGCATTAAAAGATTGAAGAGTCTTTGAAGAAGTGTGTTTTTAAAATGAATATAGGAATATAATAAAATCAAATGAGAAAAAAACCAAAACAATACCAGATTCCTGGAAACTAATAGACCCCCTATATGACAAATCAGTGCAATCTTGCCATAATTACATCTCAAGTGCTCAGGTTTAGCCATTATTAAATGTAATTGTGCCTTGCAAGTCTGTGTCTGCAGAATCTCATTTTCTCACTGGACCCATGGACATGAATTGAATTTGTACAGAAAGGCCAATCCTGCTGGGCACCACAGCTGTCCCACAAAGCTCCAAAGCCCTGCCCCTGCCACTTCAAATCCAGAGAAACATTAACGCTCACAATTTCTACAGTGGGAGTAGGAAAGAAAAATGCATCTTTGTGTTAAAGATACAATGTTTTAAAAAAATAATTTCTGTAGTCAACACGTGTTCTTATGTTCTTTATGTTAAAAAAGGCTATATTTTCATATTTTGTGTCCAATGATTCAAAGTCCAGCAAGCCTGTCACCCCATTCTGACTGGTGAAAAAATCTAAATCGGAGAAGTCCAACCGCCCACCCTTTAGCAGTCATTGAAACACAACTCCCAGAAACTCCTAATAGAATTCTTGAAAGGTGCAGAGCATTACAAAGCAATAGATGTAGGACTGCAAACTATATATCCCATGTATATAAACACATATAGCAAATGCTGCAAAATATAAGCCTATTATAATATTTGGAATACTCTTCCTTGTGGGGGCCTAGGACAAATATAATTTCTGTCCTACACTAAATCCTACCCCATGGGCATACAGAGTAAATGTGGTGACAGGGAGAAAATATTAATTCCTAATATGCAGTAACCTCTTCTTAAATGCTCTTAAAGGGGTTGTTCACTTTTAAATGAACTTTAAGTATCATTTAGAGAGTGATATTCTAAAACAACTTGCAATCAGTTTTCATTTTTTTTTATGACTCATGGTATTTGAATTATTTAGCTTTTAATTCAGCAGCTCTCCAGTTTGTGGTTTAAGAAATCCAGTTAATAGGGTCAAAATTAGTGTAGCATCCATGCACTGATTTGAATAAAATACTGGAATATGAATAGGAGAGGATCTGAACAGAAAGATTAACAATAACAATAAATGTGTAGCGTTACAGACCATTGTTTATTTAGATAGGGTCAGTGACCCCCATTTGAAAGCTGGAAAGAATCAGAAGGAGGCAGCAAATAATTTAAAAACTATAAAAACTGTGAAAAGTTGCTTAGAAATAACCATTCTATAACAAACTAAAAGTTAACTTCAATGTGAATAATTTCAGTACAAAATATTTTGAGCAAGGTTACATATTACGCAATATAATATATAATTCACAAAAGGCACAGTCACAAACTGACCATCGTTATTTCTATTGCTCATTTGCCATCAGGCTAAACCAATTTCTTTATATATATGAAGCACAATAATCCAGAACAGTCGTGGAGAACGCCGTTACAGGGGGGTAGATGCAACTTCCAGTCGCCGAAAACGAAGTGCCGGTCTGGTACGGCATTGAGCACTCATCTTATGAGATACAGGCAAAGGGGTGGCAACCAGGAAAAAATGTAGAATAGAAATTCGTCTTTATTAATCCATGTTAAAGCAATGTATACAAGCGGGCAGGAAGAGTTTTCTTGCTCCAGACCAGATTAACAATAAAATTCCACATCCACTGAAATTGATATTGGTGTAAATATTTTCCTGACAGACACAGCACAACAGGAGGTTAACTGAGTCCCACTCTCTCTAGCAGAAACCAGCATTCACAAGCCTAATCAATTAAATAAAGAGAGGGGGATGAGATCCACCCAGTATGCTTGAACTGCTACCTAACAAAAATAAATCAGGTCTCTTTAATTAAGAAGAAAACTGCAAAAATTGTGCAATGATTCCTAATTAAATCTTTAATCTAAACTAGAATAAAACATATTTGTCTTTATTTGCCAGTTGCCAATGGCAACTGGCAAATAAAGACAAATATGTTTTATTCTAGTTTAGCCATGTTATATTTCTAAACCTGGTCTTTATTTCAGTTTTTTCTTTTTTTGCTCAGAAAAGGTTTTTATTCGAAAAAATAAATGGTAACAGTAACAGACAGGGGTTGAAAACAGTATACCGTTTAACATGCAAGGTACATCCCAAGATATATAACCCTAGGACCAATGTTTACCTTGGTCACCCAGCACACACGAGACGACTGAAAATCTGAGGTGGGGTATACAGCATTAGGCCCCTACACACGCCCTGCCTGCTGGGGTGGAGTGCAGTCCAAAATACCCGTCCAGAGGCGCCAAATTTGCACGTATTTAAGTAGCTGACCCTTCCTCTCTAACGCAGCTCTTTGAATTGCAGCCACATTGTCCATAGCCATATGCCATTTCTTAATAGACGGCAGTGCAGAGTTACCACTTTTCGTGCCTGAAATAGAGCCTTTAAAATAAAGATCCTGGTGAATTTGTCCAAATAAGTGTCCATGTCCAGGTTCAACAAACAGGATCTAACTCCAGCCGCACTCCACCCCGGAATGGCATTAGTTAACCAAGCTATCACCTCCTGCAAATACTGTTGTAAAGCCGTACAAGCCCAAACCGTGTGCAGCAGGGTAGCAACCTCCGTCCCACATCTAACGCACAATGGTGATGGCACCACCTTCATAACATACAACCTGTGCATTGTAAAATACGCCCTGTGGATGAAGTAGAGTTGCACCAACCTGTGCCTCTGGGACAGAGAGACCAGCAGTGGTGTACCCAGGATCGTAACCCATTGCCCATCTGTAGCTCCCACATCCTCCTCCCATCTTGCCCTAGCCGGGAGTTCTGGGTCCTGATGTAGTGGTTTGTGGAGCTGTTTGTATAGAGTGGCTATCATACCCTTCTGTTTATTACTTAGTAAAATATCTACTATTGGTGACTCCCCCAAGTGATTGGCTTTTTAACACACTGTTTTTTCAAGGCCATCCTTAGTTTGTGATGCATAAACCACTGTCTGGAGATTTGTAGTGTTTGCATTGGGATCACCTGGCCTTCCCCCCACACATCCCCTATAGAAGTAATCGAGAGAGTCTCCCATATTTTCGGGGGGGTGCTCAAGAGCAGGTAGGGGAACTCTGCATTCCCCCATAGTGGAGTCTGGGGTAGGTAGTTCCTGAAGCCGACTATCTGGTGGGCTTGCTGCAACACTACAGATTGATGTAGGACCAGAGCGGAGGAACTCTTGCTGGGCTTCTTGACCAGTAATTACAGCAAGGGGGAGCCCGGGAATCCTGCTACTGACTCCCACAGACGGAACAGCAGCGGGGGACAGTTACTCGTGAATCATAGAAGAGATGTGGGACAACTGGGCTGGTACATAGTAGAGGAACAGGTCCGGGAAGGCTGAGCCTAGCTCTAGAGGCTCCCCCAAATAAACGTCCCCAATATAGCATTCAGCTTGGTAAACCATTTTTTAGGTATACGGGTGGGAAAGTGCCCCAGAATATAGCAGCTTAGCCAGAATGTACATTTTGACCAGGTGAATCTTCCCAGCAGGGCCAATCGGAAGAGACCCCCATTTTTTGCATTTGTTCTGTACCCACAATACTAGCGGGTCTACGTTCTCTTCTATATACTTGGAGATGGGTAATGTGACTTTAACCCCAAGATAAGTGAACCTATTCGTTATTTGGAGGGGACAGCCCTGTACGGATTCCCCTTGCCGTAATTCATCCAGCAAGAACAGGTTGGACTTTGATGCATTTGTTTTTAAACCTTTGATGTAACCAAAGATCTCCGTCAATTGAGTCAGTGCCTCTAGGGAAGCGCCCCTGTCCCCCAAGTAAACCAGTGTGTAGTCAGCATTTTTTTGCAGTGCCATGCCAAATGGAAACCCTGTATATCTGTATAGCAGTTTAACCATGTCTATAAACCTGGGACCAAATCCCATCTTGGCCATGACTTGCCACAAGTAGGGCCACTCGACCGCGTCGAAAGCTTTCGCTATGTCCAAGGCCGCAATAGCCCTAGCACCCTTGAGGGGCCTGCAGATTTAAGACTAAGCATGTTGAGAGCTGTGGTCTTGTTAGGAATAAACTCTACCTGATCCGGGTTAACCAACTGTGTTATGACTTTCCCCAACCTCCTTGTCAACACTTTAAGGTCTGCTGTCAACAATGAAATTGGCCTAAAGGACTCTGCTGGGGGTCCTTACCCTGTTTCGGTAAGAGGATGATAGCTGCTTCGTACATAGACTGGGGAAAAGAAACCTGCCTCCAGAGCCTCCTCATATAAGTGTAGGAGCAAGGGGCATAAGAGCCCAGGATGTCTCTTATAGAGCTCAATTGGGATGCCGTCCGACCCGGAGGCCTTCCCTAGGAGAAAAGAGTCTATGGCTTCCTGTATCTCCTGCGCAGTGATCTTAGAATCCATAAATTCCCTAAAATCCACCTGTAATACAGGGAGGTCTAATGGGTTGAGAAATTGCACAATTTCTAACTGTGATTTAGAAAGGTACATATCTCTATAAAAGTCCACTAATAACCCCTTAAGTTTGTCTGGCTCTGTGTGTAGCACTCCCTGCGGGTCCTTCAAGGCTGGGATGGAGGGGGGAGAGTTGTGGGTTTTTGCTAAAAGAGCAACCAGGCGACCTGGTCTCTCACCATGCTCAAATAAATAGATTTTTGAAAAATTATGTTTACTCAGAGCTGTTTGCCTAAAGTGTTGCAAGTACCTCTCCTGAGCCTCCCTCAAAGCTTGCAGATTCTCAGCCGTGGTGTTTAAGGCTGCTAGAGAGTCTAACTGCGAGAATCCAGCGCTTGTTGTGACAGTAGTGACTGTTGCTTATATGCCATTATCTCTGCTGAAATGGTGTTTCTTAGGAATGACTGTAGTGAGTCCCAGAAGGGGATAACACTTCATTGAAGTTGCCCGCCACCACCACCATTGCATGCGGAAATTGAGTCAGGTGGTCCACCAATATGCAGCACCTCAACTACAAAAGGGGGTGGGATATAAATGTTAACCAGTAACAGTTCGCAGGCATAAATATAACAGTGGAGAAATATAAATCTGCCTTTACCATCTGTCTTGAGCAACCCAAATCTAAATGGTACCGCCCTGTTTATCAGAATGGAGACTCCAGAGGAGTGCGTGGAGTATGGGGCGTGATAGAGCCACCCCACCCAGGGCCTTTTTAGTGCCCTAACCGTGGCCCAGGTGAGGTGCATTTCTTGCAGGAATGAGATGGAAGTTTTGTGCACCTTTAAGAAGTCCATTACTAGCCTACGCTTAATAGAGCAGTTTAGCCCCCGCACATTCCAGCTGGTTACAAATAAAGCCATTTTACTTTAGGGAAGGAATTGTTACCTGTAAACTCTCGCCCTGTCCTCCCTTTACCACAAGAACCTTTCTGAGCAATGCTAAACAGCTTAAACATACAACATTGGATGTACAGTTTCAAACATTTGGTGTATTCCCATGGGTGATTTAGGCACCTGTACATCCCACCAACCCCACCTTCCACCCCAACCCCAACCCCTTCCACCCCAACCCCAACTGGGGGGAGAATTCATTCCCATAACCAATAAAGTGGAGTGGCTCCAAAAACTTAGTCCAGTCTCGGACCGTGATGAAATATTGTAGCGCGCACAAAAACCACAAAGCAGTGGCGCCACATCTCCCTCCTGAGCAGTGATCTGGCAGCTTCAGTGACTTGGTTAAGCTACACTTGTTGCTCCCCAGAGCTTGAACGTATAGTGTATGCATAAAAAGAAAAAAGACATGCCAACTGGCGCCCAACCGTTGCCGCGTCCTTGGGCTATTTGAAAACAGTACAGAACAAAAGGGAAAAACAAAGAGGTAACAACAACGGGGATTATGCTCTTAGGTGATCCAGAATAAGAGTAACAATACCATAGGGGACTTACAACAGCTTTCAAGAGCATGGCTGGAATCCAGAACTTGCCCACTCCGGGTCCTCCGCGAAGTTATATTGGTGGTATATTGTTAGCATCCAAAAATGCATCAGCCTCCCTCGGAGATATGAAGAAATGCGAAGTGCCGTTGACTGTAATCCGCAGGCGAGCAGGGTAGAGCATCGCATAGATCATCTTGGCCAGTCTCACCCCCTTCTTAACGTCCAGGAACTTTGCCCGTTACCGCTGGACTTCTGCTGAGTAATCAGCGTAGATGGAAATGGATGCTGACTGAAATCGGATTGCCTCTTTCGTGCACGCCATTGCCAGAATTGCATCGCGGTCTCTCTGGCATTAAGTAGCCTGGCGATGAGGGGCCTCGGCGGGGCCTGTCTTGACAGGACCCGGTGGGCCCTCTCGACTGCGAATGCCGATGATAGGTTTTCACCCCCAAACACCTTCTCCTGCCAGGCCTCAACGAAGGCCTCTGGTTTGGTGCCCTCTGCCTTCTCTGCAAAACCCACAAACCGGAGGTTATTGCGGCGGAGACGTTTCTCCAGGTTGTCAGCCTTTGCGCAGTTGTTGCAAGCGTGTTTCTGCACCTCCCGCAACTGCTCCGGCAGTGGGCTACACAGATCCTCCAGAGCGCTCACCCGACTCTCTGTCTAATGTCCTTTTCCGCAGGTCTTGCTGTATTATGGACAGATCTAATTTGATCTTATCAGTTTTAGCATTTATTAGCATTGCGCTCGCCTCTGTGGATGCTCCTGTAGGATGTCTAGCAAGGTTGTTTCCTCCTCGGCCGGTGGAGAGGGTGAGGAGGGAGCGCTGGGTTGTGAGTCGCTGCCATCTTGCCTCTCCTCGCGGGCATATTTCCCCAACTTCACTGCTGCCACAGAAGCCCTTTTCTGAGCTCTATTCTGCCCCATTATAACCCTCTTGGGTAAAGGTTGTCCCTGAACTTCTTCTGGAGCTGTAATTAACAGAGGATCAGTAGCCCAATACAAGATAACCGGGGCTCAGGGAGAGGAGCTTTGCCACGCACGTCACATCTAGCTTCAGGCCACACACCCCTTTATTTCAGTTTCAATTGTTGTTTACATTTATGTTTTTGGCTGAAATCACAGTGTCATTTCAAAACCTCTTGACCTTTACAAGTACTCCATAGAATTGGTTTCCCCCATAAACCCTTTAAGTCCCACGGAACATAGATTCTACGTTCTGCAGAATTAAAGGGTTAGGGAACGGAGGATCGGCTTTTCAAGTCGCTTGCTCCTTTCCTTCTTGTTCCCCAGCCCCTAGGCAACGAGCCTAGGTGGGGAACGAGTGGCCCCTGAGGCGCGATCGCTCAAGGGCCCCAAAGGCAGCAGCAGGCACAGGCAATGGTGCTCATGCACACAACACGCAATCTGCCAATTGTACACACAGACGCAAAGATCCAATCGTACAAATCATCTTACGATCTGACTTCCCCATCTCCAGACCAGCCACTAACCATTCCGATTAAATAAAGTACAAAAGAACAGCTCAGCCGATGTTCTGCCCGACAGCACGACAGAGCTAGTGAGTCTCCCTCTGAAAATGGTACGATCGGCAATACACGCAGAGATATTACCCGCAGCCGACACAAATCTTTTAAACTGTCCGATCGACCAAACGACCGATCTCCGCCAGACGAAAAATGTCAGGACTCCCCACGCACGGTCTGAAAATCATACGAATCCTCGATTCCTACGACCAGATCTTTGCATCTATGGCCAGCTTTACACTATGTTGTTGTCTTTTTTTTTATTATTATTGCATCGTCTGTTTTCTTGCCTGAAAAAACTGTTTTATTGCCATTGCGAATAGCGTATTCGCTAATTGCACTGCGCAATACCTTTTGTATGTTATTTTGGTGATTATACTGCAATTTTGGTGATTTTGGTGCATTTTTAGCCATTTCATTACATTTTCAGCTTTGCGAAGGTGGTGTTCGCTTATTTCTATCCGTAAAACCTATTTGGCCATGCTAAAATTCAAACTTTGATTCTGACTGCTGATTACACTAGGCAGGAAAAAAAAAAAGCATTTTTGTGGTTTTGTTGGATTTTAGTGATTTTATACCATTTCGCTCTGTTCTTTGTTACTTCATTTTGCCCATGGAAATTGTGTCTGCTATATATCCATTTGGGGGTCTCTGTGTGCAAAGTAGTTTGGTAAATCTATGCATATTGGGCATCAACCTGTTTAGTAGACCCCTGGCTTTCATATTTAGGATGCCTTTTGCAGGTACGTTATGAAATGTGGGGTATATAATGGGGTAAAATGCAAGCTTTGTGACTATTTTTAGAAATTTCATAAAAAGCATATGTTTAGTATAGCTTTGCAGTTTGGTAGTTTGCAGTAAAAATAGACGTATTTACCCGTTTTAGATTTGTAAGAATGCGTACTTTCGGAAAATATATGGTTTTCTACAGTCTCCCTGCTATTAGGGGGTCTTATGGTGCATAATGCACATTCCGGGTGCTTGTATTGTAGCAGTCAGAGTGTCATACATGAAAAATCATATGTACTATTTTAATTTGGGGGTCTCTGTATGCCACCTAGTTTGGTAAATCTTTTCATATCAGGCATCAAACTGTTCAGTACACCCCTGGCATTCATATTTCGGATGCCTTTTGCAGGTACGTTACAAAATGTGGGGTTTATAATAAGGTAAATTTAAAGCTTTGTGATGATTTTCAGAAATTTCATAAACACCATTATGTTTAGCATAGCTTGCAGTTTGGTAGTTTGCAGTAGAAAGATGTACCTGCTTTAGATTCATCAGAATGTGTACTTTCAGAAAAAATATGGTTTTCTAGGGTCTCCATATGGTTAGGGGGTCTCATTGGGTCTTATGTTGTAGTGGATTTGGGGGTCTCTGTATGCCACATAGTTTTGTAAATCTATGTATATTGGGTATCAAACTGTTTAGTAGACCCCTGGCATTCATACTTAGGATGCTTTATGCTGGTAATGATACATGGATGATACAATGCTGGAAAGTTGAAGCTTTGAGGCAATTTCAACAAAACTGCCATTTTTGGGAAAGCCATGTGACTGCAGTCAAGGTGTTGATTTTTTATTAGCTGAAGTTACCCACAGGACTATCTGTATGCGCTAATTTAATTTTAAATGCAAGATACTTTGGTAAACCCATGCACAATGGGCACCAAACTGTTTGGAGGACAACTGGCAATCATAGTTTAGGTGCTTTTTCTTGGTACATAATGATATACGGGCGATATGATGCTGGAAAGTTGAAGCTTTGAGGCAATTTTTAGATATTTCACCAAAACCGACAATTTTGGGAAAGCCTTGCGACTCAGTAGTTTGGAGCAGAAAGGCATGGGTACCCATTTTAGATTCAGTAGAATGTGGTCTTTCCAAAAATATATGGTTGGGGGGGGGGGGTAAACATATATTTCTGTGTTTTTACCCGACAAAAAAATGCAATCAATGTGTTGATTTTTCAGTAGCTGGAGTAAAGTCCTAAACAATGTGGATGCGCTAACTTCATATTGGTGTCTCTAAATGCCAGATACTTTGGTAAACCTATGCACAATGGGCTTTGATATTTGGTAGTTAGGAGTAGAGAGACATAGTTACCCATTTTGCAATCAACAGAATGAGTAATTTTCACAAATATATGGTTTTCTGGGGTAAAGCTACTGTTTCAGGATTTTTTTTTGCCTTGGAATCTAAAGTATGCCGGTTTCTGCCTTAGTGCTTTCAAAATTCAGTAATATACTGCAGGGAGTTTTTGCTGTACAGAAGTCCTAAATCTCCCTAAAACTATACCTATCTGGTATTGGCACGTTCCAAAGACATAAGGCTTTCCAAATCAGTTGGATTTTCATGCGTAAAATTAAATATTTTTCTTGTATAAATTCATATACTATGAAAAATAAGAATTTTTAATTTTTTTTTGGTATTTAACGCTATAAATCTTTTTGCAGAGGTGGAAAAAGGCATATTTAGAAAGCTTAGTTTCTCAGAAAAAAACAATGTATAGTTTTCCTAGGTAAACTATAGTTTTCCCCTCAGAAAAGCGAGTTCCCTCAATGACACTACCAGGGTTAGATTTAAAATATTCTGGACATACTGATTTTAAAGTAACAATAAAAACTAAGTTTTAAAGGATCTATAGAGGCACATGGAAAATTTGGGTGGGTGGTACAGATATTATGGGTCATTCATTTCCTTTTCATTTGCATAAACTCATACAATTAAAGAGGTGGCTTACCTTTAAGTTAACTTTTAGTATGTTACATAATGGTAAATTCTAAGTAAATTTTTAATTGGTCTTCATTATTTTTTTTTAGTTGTGAATTATTTGCCTTCTTCGGACTCTTTTCAGTTTTCTAAAAAACAAATGCTCTGTAAAGCAACAGATTTTTTTTTTTATTGCTACTTTTGATTTCTTAAATTTCTGTTCAGGCCCTCGCCTATTCATATTCCAGTCTCTTATTCAAATCAATGCATGGTTGCTATGGTAGTTTGGACCCTAGGAACCAGATTGCTGAAATTGCAAACTGGACAGCTGCTAAATAAAAAGCTAAATACTTCAAAAACCACACATAATAAAAAAATGAAAGCCACTTGCTTATTATCTCAGACTATAACTCACTACACCATACTAAAAATTAGCTCAAAAGTAAACATCATCTTTAAAATAATTAATACTAAATTGTGAATATATTATTTTTAATTATTTTATTATTTATTTTATTAAACTAAGACACTGATCTTAGCTAAAGTAAAAATAGTAGCCAGGGAAAGGGTGCAATATATATTTGATACAAGAGCCATGAATATAATGTAAAATCAGTTAAGCGTGAATCAGGAGATATCCATCTCTTAACTGCATTTTAATTAAGACACTGTATGCACTTTAACGGATTATCACATTGATTTAATAAAACTCATTAATTCAGCTAGTTACATGTTGGCTTTTAATGTATTATTAATTAAAGTACTGGCCACTTTAAACCATTTTTGTTCTTCTTTAAGGCACATAAAAGAGGGTTGTGTTTCAGTCCTTGGGGATAGCAGGATAACACTCTAAAGGACTGCTTTGAAAGAGAAAAAAAATATTAAAAAAAAAAAGACTGTATATTTATTATAAAATAAATATGATTTATGTATAATTATAGTTAGTTGCTACTTTGAAAGCTCAGTCAATGATAAACAAAAGTCCAAAGAATTAAGAGGGGTTCCCACACTTTTAAATATGACTGTATATTCACACACAACAGAACCCCCAGATTGTTCAGGTTAATTATATGAGGCTTGTGCACCTTAATTTTCAAGCAGTGCCACCTGCCCTGAAATGAAGGATATGACTGGGCCATGGCAGGACATCTGTATTTTGTTCATGAGCCATTCCAATGTTAGTTTGGCCCTGTTTTTGCAATCTGTGCAAATGTCAGATGATTTTTTGTGCAAGCCTTAGATTTTTTTTTAGCAGACAGTTGCCTCGTACTGTCCTGTATGTTGCACCATCCATTCCAACTGCATTTTATGCCCAGTTCCTGCTGATGGAAAACAGCCCCACAGCACACACCCGCACAGATTGTCATTTTTCATTAGAATTCAAAATGAATGCAAATAGAGAAAAATCAATAATATTACTCATCTTTTACTCTGTAAGACCTGCAATAATTTATGTTGAATTCACATGGGATTTTTCTAGTCCTTTATAGTTCATTACATTCTCTGGCTAGAGAACCCCTGCTGTGTTAAAAATGCCAAATAAAATTACATCTCATTCACTGCTTTATGCCATAACTTTTTGTTCAGATCCAATTAGCGTTAACCTACTCTTCACTTAACATAAACTTTTTGCTGATCTTGTTTAAGCTTTTAAGAATTGACGTCACAATGGAGTATTTAAAATTCACGTTTGTATTCTAAAGAGGAGAAAATGGTCATTCATCCAGTAATGCTACTTAGAAGTAAACAAATGTGAAATGTTAAATAATTGTATTTTCTATAGAAAGATAAATTACTTTAAAGAATATTGTGAAATTTATATTCTCGAAATCTATAATCTATATATCAGGATGCTAAAACAGAAATGAAGTAAATTCACAAAAATCCAAAACTGTAAACAATGCTAGTGGATCGCTGTACCAGGTTACAGGAAATCTACACAACATCTTGGTATTCAAGGGAAAAAACACAGCAAGTCCAGTTGATCTGACTTATTTCTATAGATATACCATGACCTGGATGAATTAGAATCTTCACAAACATACAGCTAGAGTTTCAGCAATTCACAGGATGTTTTAGTCTTTAGGGTTCTTTATGTGGGACTCTTAAGTTACCAGATCATTTGAAAAACAAGAGTTGCTTCTAATACACACAGTTTTAATTAGTTTAATCAAGGTCAAATAGTCTAGGAGGCGCCTCAGATTCTTTTATCTCTGATATTGTAAACTTACTGCAAGCATGGGGCCTTCAAAATTCCTGTGTCTATGGCTGGGGTTTCAGGGGTGCCAAAGAAGACAAAATGTTCCATTTTTTTTTTTTTTTTTTTTTTTTAAGCCCCAGCCCACCATGAACACTAGACCGTAAATTCAGCATCACAGCTAAAAAGGGTGGTTATTCCCCTAGCCAATTTTTAGTTCCATAATCTACCCATTAAACTTTTTTTCTTTTAATGTAGAAAAGATTTAAAATTACTCATACACATATTTTCAGGAATACTACAAAATGTTATACATTGCAGATTTTGTCCTAATACACAATCTTTTTGGGCATCTATACATGGTGCATGGCTGTCTATCAATCAGTTCATTTTCATACAGCAGACTTAATTGAGCTGCATATAGCTATAGGATGAGAAAAAGGTTATTATATCAATTTAAAGTAAATTCCCTGTGTATTTCTTGTGAAACATTGGCTGGCTCTATACTTATTTGAAGTTGTAGGTACAATCACTTCCTCATTTATCAGCTGCCAGACCAAATTAAGTTTCTCCTGATCTTGTTATCCAGTGATTTATTAAGATACACCCCCTAAGCATATATATACATATACATTTCTTGTAACAAGTTACAAAAAGGTATTTATTTCAAACCAGGCTCTGACTAATACGCAGAACGTACATGCACCATGTAAATATAAATGGTCAATGTTTTAAGAAAGTAAAGAGAAATGAAGAACAGCATAGGGGCCAATGTGGAGAAAGGGATTACAGGGAGACTATGAAGAGTGGAAGAAAAAAGTTGGATAAGGATGAAGTCATAGAGAAGTACAGGATAGACAAATAAGGATGTAAAAAGGTGAAAAGATGAGATAGAATTATAGGACAGATAATAGTATTGAAAGACAGAAGGTACAATAGACACAAGGAAAAGGGACATAAGCAACATAAGAAGACAGTGTAGGGGCTGTGGTACCCCTAACTGCAGAAATATATGGACCGTGCACTGGTGTAACTATCTATCCAGCAGACCCCGCGGCTGCGAGGGGGGGGCTGGACAGCGCATTCTGCTGCATCCAACCTTTAGTTGGTGATCAGTAGATCTCAAGACACTGTCAACAAACAGCTTGTCTAAATCACCCTCCTATTTCATGCTTTTCATTCAGATAATTATGTTAAGATCACATTAGAAATAGGCGTTTGTTAAATATAGTAATATAGTTTTATATATTCTCTTATAAAGCAATATAATATTTAAGTAATATTTTTCCATGGAACAGAATGCTAACAGCAACATTATGGATGTAGATCATAAAGGGACAACATCACTAAAAGCAGACCTCTTGTTAGTAAAGTATGGGCACTCCTGGTTTACACTGACTGGTTACCCTGGTTAACAGGCAGTAACCAATCAGAGACTTGAGTGCGGCCACATGGGTCATATCTGTTGCTTTTGAATCTGAGCTGAATTCTGAGGATCAATTACAAACTCACTGAACAGATATGTACCATGTGGCTCCCCTTTAAGTCGCTGACTAGCTCAGAGTTATAGAGCTGAAAAGCAGTAGTGTTCTGGCTATTATGTTAGACATCCGGTAACTTCAGCCTTTATACATTACATTTTTGGCTAACTAACTATATTAAAAACATTTTTCATTTTGCACAGTTTATATATTTACATAGTTTTTATTTTAACACTGAACGGTTACTTTAACTTTAAAACAGTGTCAGGGGGACCAGGGGAAGGGGACTGTTTGAGCTGGGCCCCCTCAGTAGATTTTCTGGTGGGGGGGTCTGACACTACAAAGTTATACCACTGGGATCATGTATTTAAAGGGATACTGTCATGGGGAAAAAAAAATTCAAAATTAATCAATTAATAGTGCTGCTCCATCAGAATTCTGCACTGAAATCCATTTCTCAAAAGAACAGATTTTTTTATATTCAATTTTGAAATCTGACATGGGGCTAGACATACTGTAATACTGTATTGTCAATTTCCCAGCTGCCCCAAGTCATGTGACTGGTGCTCTGATAAACTTCAATCACTCTGTACTGCAAGTTGGAGTGATATCACTCCCTCCCTTTCCCCCCCCCCCCAGCAGCCAAACAAAAGAACAATGGGAAGGTAACCAGATAACAGCTCCCTAACACAAGATAACAGCTGCCTGGTAGATCTAAGAAAAGCACTCAATAGTAAAACCCCATATCTCACGGAGACACATTCAGTTACATTGAGAAGGAAAAACAGCAGCCTGCCAGAAAGCATTTCTCTCCTAAAGTGCTGGCACAAGTCACATGACCAGGGGCAGCTGGGAAATTGACAAAATGTCTAGCCCCTTGTCAAATTTCAAAATTGAATATAAAAAAATCTGTTTGCTCTTTTGAGAAATGGATTTCAGTGCAGAATTCTGCTGGAGTAACACTATTAACTGATGCAAACACAAACACACATAAGAGCCTTTAAAGAAGAGCAGTTAAAGAAGTTAATGCACAACATACCTTAATCCAAAAAACAATGTAAATATTGAAAATGTGATACTTTAAATAAATGTGGAAAACTTACGGCAGCTGAATCAACATCACTGTGAACAGCAACTGTTTTTATACCCATTTTGCGGCAAGTTTTTATGACCTGTTGCAAAAACAAATAAACATACACATAATAAACAAGGGAGAAATGGAATAGAAAACACACTACTTTTTTTTGTATTTTTTTTTTTTGAACAGAGTAAATATCACACAATAAAATACATTTAGCAGAATGGATATTCATTTACAAAAAAGGTCATGATTTGCAGACTCAAAAGCTAAGGCAATGTGTATACAGTGGTTTAGAAATAAAATTATGAGGCAAGAGTGTTAGGACAAACCACACACAAACTGCAAATTCAAGTGCAAATGCACTTGCACCTATATATTATCAGATTATTTTTTTTATTCATTAGCTTGTTTGTAAACAATCATACTATGGTGCAGTGATCCGAGTGGATAAAATATATATATATGAAAAAAAAGAAAAGCTGTTGCGGCACGCACTCTGGTTCAATAAAATGTAACTTTTATTTATCTTAAATGATGTTTCGGTCCATGGTCTGGGACCTTTATCAAGATGCATTAACTCATTAAAAGACAGACAATGAAAGTAACAGTTATAAAGGTTTAAAAAGTCCCGCCTTGTTGCTAACATCACACACAATTATGTTAATGGATGCTTATTAGACAGAAACAAAAAAGGCAAAGCTAAACTAAGGAGCAAAGCTAATGGAAAAAGTATTATCAATACAATCCAAAATGTGTAGTAAATATAAATAATTAAAAACATCATCATTTAGCAAAAAAACAGCTATATGTGCAATACTCATTCAGACCTTTCGGAGAGAGGGTATCAAGTGTTTTTATCCAAAAGATAAAAACGAGAAGTCGAGATCTGTCCGCTTATATTTTCAACGTGCTTTACTAACATGTCCTCCTCCCTCAATCAAGCTTTTAGAGCTAATTGGCAAATCATTAAAGCAGATGATACATTTGTCGTCTTTGCCCTGATCCACCTATGATGGGTTTTCGATGTGGACAAAGTCTCCGTGATCTCTTAGTATCCAGTGACCCTGTTCACTGTTACAGTGAGAGCCAAACGGTAACTACTTGGCTATCTTCTAATAAACCATCATGTTTGTCATGCAGATCTATGACACCAGGCACTAGTTTTGTACACCCTTTAACTGGCCATAGATATAAGATTCGCATCACATAAGCAATGTTGCGACTTCGTATTGACGCCCATAGATCAGCAATTAACACTGCCTTCAGAGATCAAAAAAACACTAAACCGATGGCTAAGCATTTCCTAGAGGTGGGCCATCGTGTCCTGACTCTTAAATTTATTGCTATTGACGACATACCTATGCCTAGAAGGGGTGGAGACAGATCTAGACTTCTCCTCAAACCTTTTGGATAAAAACACTTGATACCCTCTCTCCCAAAGGTCTGAATGAGTATTGCACATATAGCCGTTTTTTGGCTAAAAGAGAATATGTTTTTCTTTCAAATCTTTTTATTAGACAGAAAAACAGCATATACTTTCCACATAAAGTTTTTTATGCATTCGTACATGTAGAAAATGTGTATCCTCCTACGCAGAGGGGATTATAGCCATAACATACAAATGTCTTGAGAGTGAAGGAAGAGCATCAGCTTCGGACACTCTTCATAGTGACACATCGGGAAACAACATATAGCATAAGTAAAGAATACATATTGAAGAAAACGAAATAAAAAGAAAACTGAACAATAAACCTAATCAACCGTGTCCGTGATCATTATACTGTCGACAGTTAGCTCTTAATTCAGGTTTTGAAACTACCTTAAATTCCATCATATAGGTTTCAATTCAGTATAAACCACCGGATAAGCCAGGTACAGAGTGGTGCAGGGAAATTGGAAGATTGTAAAACCTGCACTAGACAATTTTTAGTGTAGTCTGGCGTAATGCATCCAGGGAGTCCAGATTTTAGTAAAGGTAGAATAGGTATCAGTAGATATACTCAATCTTTCATTTACCATTATCCAATTCATTTTCAAACGAAACAATCATAGGAATAGAACTTTTCTTCCATGTATCAATTTGCGATGATATTCGTCCAAAATTGGAATAGTGGTATTGAGTAAGGCTATCTTAGGGTCTTTTCGGAGTCTAACTCCCATTATTGAATCTATTAGTGTGAATATTCTGGACCAAAATCTGAACGCCTGTCTGCACTGCCACCAAACATGTATCATAGTACCTTCCATTCCACAATTTCGGAAACAGAGTGGACTGACAGCGGGATAGTATTTATGCAACTTGGTAGGAACCATGTACCATCTAGAGATCACCTTGTATAGAGTTTCCTGTGCCAGCGTATTTATGGAGGATTTGGCTGTATTCACCCACGTTTGTTGCCAGGAAGCGTCATCTATTATATTACCCAGATCCCGTTCCCAATGTGTAGTATATGTCGGAGAGGAAGTAATTGCTGAATTTAAAATGTCCTTGTATAACATAGATATTATACCCCCACTACAAGGGAACTTAATACACATTTGTTCCCAAGCGGAAGAGGATAGGATATCAGCACACCCTTTAGTCACTTCATTCAGGAAGTGTTGGATCTGAATATATCGGAAGCATTCCACTCTTGGAGGATTACACTGTTCAACTATAGTGGACCATTTCTTGAGGCCTTGCAAGCCAAAAAACTGAGTTACATATAACATGTTGTGGGAGTACCACCAACGAAAATCAGTATCCTGTAGACCTGGTCGAAAAACAGGGTTGCCAATAACAGGCATAGCCGGACAATGAGGCGATTTCAAAGGGGTTTTTAGTACAACCTGGTCCCATACAGCTAGTGCCATTTTTAATATTGGGGTGGAAGCGATGGGCCTCTCACATTTAGAAATCCAAGGTAACACTGCAGGGTTAATCGGCTTGAGTTGCACGACTTCTATTTGTGCCCATAATGGAAGGATAGGTCTATAGAAATGAATTAATGGTGCAATTTGCGCTGCTTGATAATAGAAAAAAATGTTAGGGACACTCAGGCCACCCCTGTTCCTGGGTAAAAAAGACGTATTTTGGGCCAAACGTGATTTTTTTCCCAGCCCAAATAAAATTCGCAAATTTTTGTTGTATTTTATGTAATTGCGACCTTGCAATTTCAATAGGCAGAACTCGGAAAAAATATAATAGTTTAGGTAAAAGAACCATCTTAATTGCATTTATTCTGCCAAACCATGATATATGTAATTTAGACCAGGCCACAAGAGACTTAGTAATATCTATCCAGAGTGGAGGATAGTTAGCTTGATATAAGCCTTCGAGGGTTGGAGTTATTTTCACCCCTAAGTAACTTATCTGTTTGTCTTTCCACTGCAGATCAAAATTAATTCTAAGTAATTTTTCTTGCGGTGAAAGAGAATATGTTTTTAATTATTTATATTTACTACACATTTTGGATTGTATTGATAATACTTTTTCCATTAGCTTTGCTCCTTAGTTTAGCTTTGCCTTTTTTGTTTCTGTCTAATAAGCATCCATTAACATAATTGTGTGTGATGTCATCAACAAGGTGGGACTTTTTAAACCTTTATAACTGTTACTTTCATTGTCTGTCTTTTAATGAGTTAATGCATCTTGATAAAGGTCCCAGACCATGGACCGAAACATCATTTAAGATAAATAAAAGTTACATTTTACTGAACCGGAGTGCGTACCGCCACAGCTTATATATATATATATACACATACACATACATATATATACACACATACTAAAAAAGGGGGAGATGATTCTATAATGTTACTTTCTATAGAACACAGAGTTCCAAGAAAGTTTCACTAATTTCTAAAAATTATGTATGGAAACCAGTTATCCGAAAAGCTCAGAATTACAGACAGTTTCCCATAGACTACATTTTAGCTAAATAATCCACATTTTTCAAAATGATTCCCTTTTTCTCTGTAATAATAAAACAGTACCTTGTACTTGATCAAAACTAACATAGAATTAATGCTTATTGGAAGTTAAACAAGCCTATTGGGTTTATTTAATGTTTACATGATTTTCTAGTAGACTTAAAGGAGAATTCAACCCCCTAGGCGCAAAAACTCCCTCCCCCTCCCCCAGGTTTACCTCCCCCTGGGCAAATGCCCCTAACTTGTTACTTACCCCTCCTTCTAGGTCCTCTCCAGCAGCGTTCACGGCAGCCATCTTCTCCCTGATCGCTCTTCTGCCTGTAGTCATCGGCATTTGGTGGCGCATGTGCAGTAGGAGGCATTTGCTGGTTTGGCTCTAATGCGAATGCGCCGAAAGTCACAACGTTTTCGAAAAAGAAATCGGAAACTTTGGGACTTTCGTGCACATGCGCAATAGCTCCGTAACGGCAAATGTCTCCTACTGCACATGTGCCCGAAAGTCACAAAGTTTCTGATTTATTTTTTGGAAACTTTGTGACTTTTGCGCCACCAAATGCCAATGACTACAGGAAGAAAAGCGCTCAGGAAAAGATGGCTGCCATGAACTCCGCTGGAGAGGACCTAGAAGGAGAGGTAAGTAACAAGTTAGGAGCATTTGCCCGGGGGGGGAGGGATTTTTGCGCCTCGGGGGTTGAATTCTTCTTTAAGGTATGAAGATTCAAACTATGGGAAGATCTGTTATCAGGAAAACTCCAAGTGCAAAGCTTTCCGGATAACAGGTACCATAACTAATACAATTTCCAGTGTCATATAAAAAAAGCAATGTTTCATATATAGACTTAATTTATTCAAAAATAAGAAAGTAACTTCTACTTAAAGTGATACTGACACCAAAAAAAAAACGACTTTTTAAAATATGAATGTACATTAAAAGTTACCTATAGGTCATGCTGATTAGTTTCTAATGCTAACGGACTTCTGCTGCACAAATATGGCAGCCCCCTCATAGGCGATCATAGGGAGCATTGGGCAAAAACTTTATGGCAAAATTATAGGAAGCATGCAAAGTAGATTTTAAGGTAAATGTAAAAAAAATGTTACATTTTTGGTGTCAGCATCTCTTTAATGTTAAACTAGCAAGTTTAAGTAGATGGCAAATCACTACTATTTTGTTTTAATATGTTTTTCTCAAGTACTTAGCATTTCAGACCTATTCCATATTTGTTATACAATATCTTTTATCCTTTTAACAAGTTTCAGTTAAAATGAAGGAAGTGGTGGTTGGGTACAAAAATAGTCTGAGTGGCAGATTCAAAACACATTACATATAGCTTATTATGCATCATCTGTAGCTGAACACAGAAAAACTGTATGACAAAAAAAACAAACAAAAAAAAAAAAAAAAAAAAAAACTTACTCTACATGCAATTTCTCCTCTATTTGCGATTAAAATTTTGTCAAAAGTCTGGAAAAAAAACAAGATATATTTCAGTTTAGCAGTCCTAATAAACATGCAGTGCTTGTGAATTCATTTCCATTACCTCCATGAAAAAAAACCCTGATGGTGCTTATGTGTATTGATTTTTTCATATAAGTGAAATCTAACAAATGGCATAAACTCTGGGGTACAAATGATTTGACTGCACTGGCATCCAAAACTACACTATGAGAGGTCTACACTCATTTCAATAATGGAGCATGCAGTAAGTAAGTATATGCTTTATAGTGTATTATCCATTAATCTGTGGACCTTGATACCCATTTACTTGGTATCACTCATTAATAAGAAAGTACCAGGCAATGTGACATAACATACAGTATATATGCAGGAATATCAATGTTCACATTTTTATTTAAAAAAAAAAAAAAAAAAAAACACTGAAAGCATCTCTATAGTAGTAATGAGTAATAAGTTGTCACACGACTTTCCCACTTTGGATTTTGTTACAAGTGGGTTGGGACCCACTTTTTTGCTCATACATGTCAGATGTTCTGTTATGGGAGCATAAGGATTATCAAAAGATGTGGTAAAAGATGAAAACAAATATCTACTGGCATGTGTATGGAAATGTTATAATTTACAACTGTAAATACTTTGTCTAGCAAGAATGACTAAATATGCATAACTTCTTCAAAGAACTAAATTACTCATTTGTTGATTTCATGTAAATTGTTGTTTTAAAAACTATTATGAATACTAAATAATTTTAGGTGTTACATAAAAGTTTTGTGTTACCGGGTTCCCCTGTACATTTTCTAACATATGGAACATGTGTAGGGCATTATAACAACTCTATTTTCTTTATTAAGGTTCCCTGGACTTGTGTAGTGTAATGTATTTGTTGCAACATATACGTCCATTCAACTTTAAATTTCTGCAAATTAGCCTGAGCGAAGACCTCTAACGAAGTTTCGCTAGGCAGAATTAAGCGTTAGTGCATCTTCGCTTTGATTTGCTTGCATTGCAGAAGTAACATTAGTGAATTCGCCAGCATTCGGCGCCCTGGACTCAACTTTGCATTTAGTAAATAAGCGTAGTCTGAGCTTGGCCAAGTGTTGCGATTGTGTGGCAAATTTTTGCCACTTAGTAAATTATAGAGTATATGATTAAATACGCTTTATGAGAAAGCAGAACATTTTAATTAAAATCTCACCCTCCTCTTCTGAATGAAAGCCCAATGAAGCTAGCAGGGCGTTTCTAGGGCAAGAGTCACCTGAGGCGGCTGCTATAATGCCTCCCTTTAGCACTTACCTTTCCTGCTCCAGATGTTGGCCGACATGGCTAGTGCAGAGTGCACAATTGCGATCTGTTGCACTACAAGAGCTGAATTTACAGTCGAAAAACTGGAAATTCCCTTCAAAGTTACCAGGAGCAGCTTTTTGACAGCTCTGGTAACTCGTTTACCACTGCCACCCGAGGATAGTTCCCCAAAATGGCAACCTTGAGGTTGGCAATATCTGGTTGATCAGACAGTTTGGCCCACTATGACGAGGATACAGGCCATTGGAATGAAAACTGCATTAACTAGCCAATGTGGTTGTAGTCCAGATTTTCAAACCTGCCTGATCAAAAGCTTCCCAATTACAGTGGGTAGGTCCATTAGGGGTCGCCATACATGGGATAATTAGCTGCCGACTCGGCTTATTAGCAACACTTATCGGCCAGTGTATAGTTAACTCTCGAAGGAAGTGATAGAATTCCTGGTTTATTTAGGGATATTTGAAAAGTGCATCTTTTTCTTACAGCTGATATCTGAAACATATTCAGAGAGTCCTCTGGCCACAAATCACTGTTTAGTTAAAGTATAACAGGCTTCATCTTTTCCCTAGAAATTCCTTGAATATTTAACCTTCCACTAGATGAAAGGCAAACTTTTCCTCTTTAATTTCAAATCAAATGATTTCCAAAAAAACACATTCAGACCCTTGAAAAACAGAAATAAAAATAGAAAAACTATCTTAAGAAAAAATCAAATAGTTATAGAGTGTCAGATTATTTTTTTATTCTTGTGCCAAATTGTAACAATTTAGAGTCTGCACCTGAATTACTAAACTGTCAGACTGAAACACAGGAAAGACAGGAACATTCAATTTTAGACTTCGATTTTGGAAAAACAGTAAAAAATAAATAATGGAAAGTAACTGAAAAAAGTCTTTATTTCTGGGGAACAATCTGAAAACAACTGAACTGAAAAAAAGTGTTTGGAAGGGCTGACAATCTATTCTAAAGCAGCTATTGTTGGCAAAGGTCCTTTAAATTATAAATGTACAGTGATTAAATAGCTTTTAAAAAATATTTTCAAAAACAAAGCTTTTTAAATATGTTTTTCTAACAAAAAAATATTCCCATTAAAAAATCAGTTTCAGTGCTCTGAAATAAAAATTCCCTATAGAACAAAACTAAAAACCACTGTTAGAAGGCTGTGTTGGACTGCTACACATGCAAATCTCTACAATATCCCTATGCTTTTGTTTCCTTTCAAGTTTATAGTTGTTTAGTGTTAGGTCTCATCAACATGGTGTACTATTAGACCTTTATTTACATAAATGCTGAATATTATTAAAAGTGCTTTCATTTATGAGATATGCTCACACTAGCATATTTTTTAACCACCTGCCATAGCTAAATAGCATGCAAGGCTATCTAAACTAGATTTCAATGCACTGAAAGTACAAATCTCTTATGTTATATAACCATCTGGACCTTCAAAGCCTGTCCCATTTTAGTAGGTTTAAGTTCAACTCAGTGTTTGTAGGAAGCTCAAAGCTAGAGTCCAACGAATGTTTTCCCATTTTTAGTCTTTGATAGATATCTTTAAACCAGACTTCCTGAAAATGTAGAAAAGAACTTGCAAAGCATGTTATTGTATTTTAATACTTCTGACACGATACATAGATCTAAGGCACCTAACTTAAAAAGAAGCAAAGAATATTTATTCTGTTTCTGCAAATAAATGTGCTTTTTGATCTACCTAAAATTTATAATACTTCTGTTGCTCCCAAAAAACAAATTGCCCAAATGTTTGTATTTTTAAATTCTCTTTAAAAAAGAAACTTTTGCCAATTAAAGATTTATGGGCAGATGTATTAAAGACTGGACTGAGGGATCCAGAAAGATTCACAGTAGTTTGATCTTTTTAACCATTTGACATGGTTAGCAAAGAAGATATACTGAGAAAACCACGCGCACACTCAGGCCCTTCGTGAGGTAATGCTGGTGCCCAGGACCTGAGGGAGACGGCACTCCCAATGGATCAAGGAAAGAGAGAAAGGTCTGGCACACAGAGCAGTTTAAACCGGGGTGCAACCCCTGGTGTGTTTATTGCAACAACAACGTTTCGGAGGGCGTTCCCCCTTCGTCACCTGACGAAGGGGGAACGCCCTCCGAAACGTTGTTGTTGCAATAAACACACCAGGGGTTGCACCCCGGTTTAAACTGCTCTGTGTGCCAGACCTTTCTCTCTTTCCTTAGCAAAGAAGATACACATCAAGTTCTATAATGAGTGGGAAAATATATGATGTTATATTGTAAAACAACTATTTTATCTGCACTCATACCCCATATTTTTTCCACTATCTGTGATTTCAGGAAGAGAGGCAATGGCAACCTATTTATATACATACATACATACATAATCATCTTTCCAGGGCAAAGTTTTAAAACTATTCTTGTGGACGTTTCGAAAAACAGCTTTTTGTTCCTTTCATAAAGCAGAAACAATTACATCACATAACAAAACCAATATTTTTAATTAAAGCTTCAAATCACACCCCATAGTGACATCATATAAGACATAATATGTAATTAAAAGTCACAAGAGTTATTCAAAATGGCGTCTTTGTGAATGTTTAGCATTGCTTGCAACGTAAAATCATTTGCTGGTGAATATTACATTGTGTATTATCGCTAAGCAAAGGTTTAGCGTTAACACATGCTCTGCAGTTTCATTAAATATTTTGTCGAAAAAAAACTATTGCGAAATTTTGTAACATACACTGCAAATATTCACAAAAGGCAATTGGTTGCAAACTTTGAGATGAACTCGATGAGGTCGGTCAAAAAAGACGGAAACATGGTCGGTAACTTTCACAAGTGTCTTTGCACATGTTTTTTGCTCTAGTGATACATGTTGCATTCCCCCAAAAGTGTTTAAACCTTTTGGTTCCAAGGTCCAAAACAGGGGTCCCCAAACCTTTTTATCCATGAGCAAAATTCAGATGTAAAAAGAGTTGGGGACAATGCAAGAATGAAAAAATCTTCCTGAGTGGTGCAAAATAAGTGCGGTTTGGCAGTTCACCTTGTTTTTATGCAACCAAAACTTGTCACCAAACCATTAATTCAAAATATATAACCTACTTTAAAGGAGAACTAAACCCCCCACGATATTAAGTCCCACTGGCCCCCCAACCTGCCTCCCCCCTGCACATACCCCAGGATTACAGCTCACTGATGCAATTTTCCTCTCTTCGATAATCTTCGTGAAGTGAGTGGAGCAAAGGCACATGCACAGTTAAAGCAATCTTCCGGTCTACGGCGAATGCGCCGAAAAAGGGAAATTGCAGAAGGGGAGGGGGGCCAATGGGGACTTAACATTGCGGGGGGGTTTAGTTCTCCTTTAAAGTAGGTGATACATTTTTAGGCCACTAGGAGCAACATCCAAGGGGCTGGTGAGCAATATGTTGCTCACAAGCCACTGGTTGATGATCATTGGTCTAAAGGATACTTATCCAAAAACGCTCACATTGTAATAATTATGTTTTACTATCACCATGGAGGAACAAGACCAAGAACCATTATCCAGAAGCCATGGATATTGTAGCTTATTTCAGTAATGTCAATATAGGGTGTGATTTGATGCTTTAAAACTATTCGCTTTGTTATGTGATGAAATTGTTTGTCATTTAAAAAATGAACTCCGATATATATCAGCAAGAATAAAGTTTTGTAACTTAAGCACCCTGAATAAATAGTGATTTTGCAACAATATTGTAGTTCATTCAGTTACACTCTCACAGAGATGTTAACTAATTCCTTGTTATTATAGGCACAATGATCAATGTTTCCAAGAATGTAATGGTTGATCGTAGCCCACAAAGAAGTTTCAGCTTTTCCCATGCAGTATCCTATGCTATCCCCAAACTGAACCAATAAGGAAGTAGCACCTGCTCAATAAAGGCCTTTGACTTTTCCTTCCATTTGCTACTGCCTGATCTACTCTTTAAAACAATCTCTTCACACTAAATGTTAACATGAAATAAGGTTGGAATGCCCATAGTGGGTCAGTATCACCTTAATGACATGGGGGTATGTCACATCAATGTCCTTATGATGATGTAAGCATAACTTTACCTCATTTGTTGCACTGCAGTAAGTGTCCTTTGACTACGTTTTAGAGGTTATTATGCTGCACTGAAAAACACTGCTAAACAACCAAAATCAATACCATGAGGATTCTAACACCACAGAGAATGGATTTATTGAATGCAACTGTGTGCAATCTGGCCTATTAAGTTAACCCTCCTAGGACCTGTTGGAGAGCTTTACAAAAACTGCTGAGTTCTTAAATATCATTAAGAGATTAAAACATTTTAGTAAAAAGTCCCAAATTTGTAGTTACTACACTGAAATAAATGAGCATGTGATTTTTATTAAAAATCATTACTCTGGATACTATGGAACACATATGGTGGACTTGCCTCAGGCAATTTTGTTTTGGTCTAGAGTTTATAAATTGATATTTTCTGTACTACATGTTAACCTGAGAAAAAACCCATATGAAGCCCTACTCAGAGCTGTCCCAGAAGCTCTCGCTAAAGCCCAGCTATGTTTAGTCAATTATATAATTTTAGCGACCCAAAAGACCCTAGCCAAGTCTTTGAAACAAACATCAATTAAATTCCCAAACATTAAAGCAAGAATAGATCAGTTAAAGAAAACCTGACTAGTATAACACTGCATACATGCACAATTTAAGAAATTCTGGCAGTCCTGGGTCACTTACAAGTACTGATACACACTCCCTCCCACCCTACTATCACTTTAAGGTCACTTAGTAGAGATAGACCACCTTTATCTTTTCCCTACTTTACTTTCTATTTCCCTATTTGTTTTTGTATTTCATATGTTTTGTATCTGATATGTTTGTACGCTTTGCATGATTCCTTAAAAAAAAAAAATCTTATCGAAGCTTACTGAAACTAAAAAATCATTA